>NC_092621.1:85932500-85935000 GCF_047663525.1 Anas platyrhynchos
TTCAGTCTTCTCCCATGCCCGCTATGGCTATGTTTAGGGTTGCTCGGAAAAATTGAACTCGGAGGGTCCAGTTGCATGTGGGTTTGCGTAAAGGCTCCCCTGGGGAGTTCACTTGTACCCAAAGCCTTCCTTTGGGGGCACTTTTGGATGGCGAAAGGGGCTTGTAACGCATTTTCTGGGGTCTGCTTTTTCAGTGTTCTCCCATGTTGTCTAGGCCTATATTTAATCTTAACGTGAAATAGCGTACACCGAGTGTCAAGATGCATCAGGTTGAGGGTTAGGGTGAGGGTTAGGGTTAGGGTGAGGGTTAGGGTTAGGGTGAGGGTTAGGGTTAGGGTTAGGGTTAGGGTTAGGGTTAGATCTGGGTTAGGGTTAGGGTTCGGGTTAGGGTTAGGGTTTGGGTTAGGGTTAGGGTTAAGGTTAGGGTTAGGGTTACGGTTAGGGTTAGGGTTACGGTTAGGGTTAGGGTTAGGGTTAGGGTTAGGTTAGGGTTAGGGTTAGGGTTAGCATTAGGATTAGGATTAGGATTAGGATTAGGATCTGCTTGCTCGGAAAGAGCGAACACGACGGGTCCAGTTTCATTTGGGGCTGCGAAAGGCTCCCCTGGGAACTTCAGATGTACCCAAAGCCTTCCTTTGGCGGCACTTTTGGATGGGCGAAAAGGGCTCGCAACGCATTTCCTGGGGCCTGATTTTTCACTCGTCTCCGATGACGGCTAGGGCTATGTTTAGGTTTGCTCAGGAACAGCGAACCCGGAGGGTCCAGTTGCATGTGGGGCTGCGTAAAGGCTCCCCTGGGGAGTTCTCTTGTACCCAAAGCCTTCCTTTGGGGGCACTTTTGGATGGTCCAAAGGCGCTCGCAACGCATTTCCTGGGGCCTGATTTTTCACTTGTCTCCGATAACGGCTAGGGCTACGTTTAGGTTTGTTCAGGAACAGCGTCAGTAAACTCGGAGGGTCCAGTTGCATGTGGGGCTGCGTAAAGGCTCCCCTGGGGAGTTCTCTTGTACCCAAAGCCATTTTTTGGGGGCACTTTTGGATGAGCGAAAAGGGTTCGCAACGCTTTTTCTGGGGCCCGGTTTTTCGAGCTCTCTCCATGCCGGCTAGGGCTATGTTTAGGGTTGCTCGGAAAAATCGAACCTGGAGGGTCCAGTTGCATATGGGGGCTGCGTAAAGGCTCCCCTGGGGAGTTCACTTGTACCCAAAGCCTTCCTTTGGGGGCACTTTTGGATGGCCAAAGGGGCTCATAACGCATTTTCTGGAGTCTGCTTTTTCGAGTCTTCTCCCATGTTGGCTAGGCCTATATTTAATCTTAACGTGAAATAGCGTACACCGAGTGTCAAGATGCATCAGGTTGAGGGTCAGGGTGAGGGTTAGGGTTAGGGTGAGGGTTAGTGTTAGGGTGAGGGTTAGGGTTAGGGTTAGGGATAGGGTTAGGGTTAGGATTAGGGTTAGTGTTAGATCTGGGTTAGGGTTAGGGTTAGGGTTCGGGTTAGGGTTAGGGTTAGGGTTAGGGTGAGGCTAAGCGTTAGAGTTAGGGTGAGGGTTAGGGTTAGGGTTTAGTGTTAGTGTTAGGGTTAGGGTGAGGCTTAGGGTTAGGGTTAGGTTAGGTTAGGGTTAGGGTTAGGGTTAGGGTTACGGTTAGGGTTAGGGTTAGGGATAGGGTTAGGGTTAGGGTTAGATACGGTTTAGGGTTAGGTTTAGGTTAGGGTAAGGGTTAAGTTTAGGGTTAGGGTTAGGGTTAGGGTTAGGGTTAGGGTTAGGGTTAGGTTTAGGGTTAGGGTTAGGGTTAGGGTTAGGGTTAGGTTTAGGGTTAGATCCGGGTTAGGGTTACGGTTAGGGTTAGGGTTAGATCCGGGTTAGGATTACGGTTAGGGTTAGGGTTAAGGTTAGGGTTAGAGTTACGGTTAGGGTTAGGGTTAGGGTTAGGGTTAGGTTAGGGTTAGGGTTAGGGTTAGGGTTAGGATTAGGATTAGGATTAGGATTAGGTTTAGGATTAGGATTAGGATTAGGATTAGGATTTGCTGATTTTTCATTCGTCTTCGATGCCGGCTAGGGCTATGTTTAGGGATGCTCGGAAACAGCGAACCCGGAGGGTCCAGTTGCATGTGGGGCTGCGTAAAGGCTCCCCTGGGGAATTCACTTGTACCCAAAGCCTTCCTTTGGGGGTACTTTTGGATGGTCCAAAGGGGCTCGCAACGCATTTCCTGGGGCCTGATTTTTCAGTCGTCTTCGATGCCAGCTATGGCTATGTTTAGGGATGCTCGGAAACAGCGAACCCGGAGGGTCCAGCTGCATGTGGGGCTGCATAAAGGCTCCCCTGGGGAGTTCTCTTGTACCCAAAGGCTTCCTTTGGGGGCACTTTTGGATGGGCGAAAAGGGCTCGCAACGCATTTCCTGGGGCCTGATTTTTCAGTCGTCTTCCATGCCGGCTAGGGCTATGTTTAGGGATGCTCGGAAACAGCGAACCCGGAGGGTCCAGTTGCATGTGGGGCTGCGTAA
>NC_092621.1:85942500-85945000 GCF_047663525.1 Anas platyrhynchos
AGATGTACCCAAAGCCTTCCTTTGGCGGCACTTTTGGATGGGCGAAAGGGCTCGCAACGCATTTCCTGGGGCCTGATTTTTCACTCGTCTCCGATGACGGCTAGGGCTATGTTTAGGTTTGCTCAGGAACAGCGAACCCGGAGGGTCCAGTTGCATGTGGGGCTGCGTAAAGGCTCCCCTGGGGAGTTCTCTTGTACCCAAAGCCTTCCTTTGGGGGCACTTTTGGATGGTCCAAAGGCGCTCGCAACGCATTTCCTGGGGCCTGATTTTTCACTCGTCTCCGATAACGGCTAGGGCTACGTTTAGGTTTGTTCAGGAACAGCGAACTCGGAGGGTCCAGTTGCATGTGGGGCTGCGTAAAGGCTCCCCTGGGGAGTTCTCTTGTACCCAAAGCCATTTTTTGGGGGCACTTTTGGATGAGCGAAAAGGGTTCGCAACGCTTTTTCTGGGGCCCGGTTTTTCAGTCTTCTCCCATGCCGGCTAGGGCTATGTTTAGGGTTGCTCGGAAAAATCGAACCTGGAGGGTCCAGTTGCATATGGGGCTGCGTAAAGGCTCCCCTGGGGAGTTCACTTGTACCCAAAGCCTTCCTTTGGGGGCACTTTTGGATGGCCAAAGGGGCTCGTAACGCATTTTCTGGAGTCTGCTTTTTCAGTCTTCTCCCATGTTGGCTAGGCCTATATTTAATCTTAACGTGAAATAGCGTACACCGAGTGTCAAGATGCATCAGGTTGAGGGTCAGGGTGAGGGTTAGGGTTAGGGTGAGGGTTAGTGTTAGGGTGAGGGTTAGGGTTAGGGTTAGGGTAAGGGTTAGGGTTAGGGTTAGGGATAGGGTTAGGGTTAGGATTAGGGTTAGTGTTAGATCTGGGTTAGGGTTAGGGTTAGGGTTCGGGTTAGGGTTAGGGTTAGGGTTAGGGTTAGGGTGAGGCTAAGCGTTAGAGTTAGGGTGAGGGTTTAGTGTTAGTGTTAGGGTTAGGGTGAGGCTTAGGGTTAGGGTTAGGTTAGGGTTAGGGTTAGGGTTAGGGTTAGGGTTACGGTTAGGGTTAGGGTTAGGGATAGGGTTAGGGTTAGGGTTAGATACGGTTTAGGGTTAGGGTTAGGGTTAGGGTTAGGGTTAGGGTTAGGGTAAGGGTTAAGTTTAGGGTTAGGGTTAGGGTTAGGGTTAGGGTTAGGGTTAGGGTTAGGGTTAGGTTTAGGGTTAGATCCGGGTTAGGGTTACGGTTAGGGTTAGGGTTAGATCCGGGTTAGGATTACGGTTAGGGTTAGGGTTAAGGTTAGGGTTAGAGTTACGGTTAGGGTTAGGGTTAGGGTTAGGGTTAGGTTAGGGTTAGGGTTAGGGTTAGGATTAGGATTAGGATTAGGATTAGGTTTAGGATTAGGATTAGGATTAGGATTAGGATTTGCTGATTTTTCAGTCGTCTTCGATGCCGGCTAGGGCTATGTTTAGGGATGCTCGGAAACAGCGAACCCGGAGGGTCCAGTTGCATGTGGGGCTGCGTAAAGGCTCCCCTGGGGAGTTCACTTGTACCCAAAGCCTTCCTTTGGGGGTACTTTTGGATGGTCCAAAGGGGCTCGCAACGCATTTCCTGGGGCCTGATTTTTCAGTCGTCTTCGATGCCAGCTATGGCTATGTTTAGGGATGCTCGGAAACAGCGAACCCGGAGGGTCCAGCTGCATGTGGGGCTGCATAAAGGCTCCCCTGGGGAGTTCTCTTGTACCCAAAGGCTTCCTTTGGGGGCACTTTTGGATGGGCGAAGGGCTCGCAACGCATTTCCTGGGGCCTGATTTTTCAGTCGTCTTCCATGCCGGCTAGGGCTATGTTTAGGGATGCTCGGAAACAGCGAACCCGGAGGGTCCAGTTGCATGTGGGGCTGCGTAAAGGCTCCCCTGGGGAGTTCACTTGTACCCAAAGCCTTCCTTTGGGGGCACTTTTGGATGGCGAAAGGGGCTCGTAACGCATTTTCTGGGGTCTGCTTTTTCAGTCTTCTCCCATGTTGGCTAGGCATATATTTAATCTTAACGTGAAATAGCGTACACAGAGTGTCTAGATTCAGGTTGAGGGTCAGGGTTAGGGTGAGGGTTAGGGTGAGGGTTAGGGTTAGGGTTAGGGTTAGGGTTAGATCTGGGTTAGGGTTAGGGTTCGGGTTCGGGTTAGGGTTAGGGTTAGGGTTAGGGTTAGGGTGAGGCTAAGCGTTAGAGTTAGGGTGAGGGTTAGGGTTAGGGGGTTAGGGTTAGGGTTAGATCCGTGTTAGGGTTACGGTTAGGGTTAGGGTTTAGTGTTAGTGTTAGGGTTAGGGTGAGACTTAGGGTTAGGGTTAGGGTTAGATCTGGGTTAGGGTTAGGGTTAGGGTTAGGGTTAGGGTGAGGCTTAGCGTTAGAGTTAGTGTGAGGTTTAGGGTTAGGGGGTTAGGGTTAGGGTTAGATCCGTGTTAGGGTTACGGTTAGGGTTAGGGTTTAGTGTTAGGGTTAGGGTGAGACTTAGGGTTAGGGTTAGGGTTAGGG